>NC_086445.1:18160836-18188336 GCF_028390025.1 Pseudophryne corroboree | reverse complement strand
AAAAGAGACACCTGAGGCCAGAGTCCTCACATAAAAACATAACCCACCAGTATAACAGAGATACCTGAGGCCAGAGTCGCTCACATAATAACATAACCTACCAGTAACCATCACAATAACAGAGACACCAAAGGCCGGGGTCCTCACATAATAACATAACCCACCAGTGACCATCAGAATTACAGAGACATCTGAGGCTGGAGTCCTCACATAATAACATAACCCACCAGTGACCATCAGAATAACAGAGACACCTAAGGCCGGAGTCCTTACATAATAACATAACCCACCAGTGACCATCAGTGTAACAGAGACACCTGAGGCTGGAGTCCTCACAGAATAACATAACCCACCAGTGACCATCAGTATAACAGAGACACCTGAGGCCGGGGTCCCTCACATAATAACATAACCTACCAGTAACCATCAGAATAAGAGAGACATCTGAGGCCGGTGTCACTCACATAATAACATAACCCACCAGTGACCATCAGTATAACAGAGACACCCAAAGCTGGGGTCCCTCACATAATAAAATAACCCACCAGTGACCATCAGTGTAACAGAGACACCTGAGGCCGGGGTCCTCACATAATAACATAACCCACCAGTGACCATCAGAATAACAGAGACACCTGAGGCCAGAGTCCTCACATAAAAACATAACCCACCAGTATAACAGAGATACCTGAGGCCAGAGTCGCTCACATAATAACATAACCCACCAGTGACCATCACAATAACAGAGACATCTGAGACCGGTGTCCCTCACATAATAACATAACCCACCAGTGACCATCAGAATAATAGAGACACCTAAGGCCAGGGTCCTCACATAATAACAAAACCCACCAGTGACCATCAGAATAACAGAGATACCTGAGGCTGGAGTCCTCACATAATAACATAACCCACCAGTGACCATCAGCATAACAGAGATACCTGAGGCCGGGGTCCTCACATAATAACAACCCACCAGTGACCATTAGAATAACAGAGACACCTAAGGCCGGGTTTCTCACATAATACCAAAACCCACCAGTGACCATCAGAATAACAGAGACACCTGAGGCCAGAGTCCTCACATAAAAACATAACCCACCAGTATAACAGAGATACCTGAGGCCAGAGTCGCTCACATAATAACATAACCCACCAGTGACCATCACAATAACAGAGACATCTGAGGCCGGTGTCCCTCACATAATAACATAACCCACCAGTGACCATCAGAATAATAGAGACACCTAAGGCCAGGGTCCTCACATAATAACAAAACCCACCAGTGACCATCAGAATAACAGAGATACCTGAGGCTGGAGTCCTCACATAATAACATAACCCACCAGTGACCATCAGCATAACAGAGATACCTGAGGCCGGGGTCCTCACATAATAACAACCCACCAGTGACCATTAGAATAACAGAAACACCTAGGGCCGGGTTTCTCACATAATACCAAAACCCACCAGTGACCATCAGAATAACAGAGACACCTGAGGCCAGAGTCCTCACATAAAAACATAACCCACCAGTATAACAGAGATACCTGAGGCCAGAGTCGCTCACATAATAACATAACCCACCAGTGACCATCACAATAACAGAGACATCTGAGGCCGGTGTCCCTCACATAATAACATAACCCACCAGTGACCATCAGAATAATAGAGACACCTAAGGCCAGGGTCCTCACATAATAACAAAACCCACCAGTGACCATCAGAATAACAGAGATACCTGAGGCTGTAGTCCTCACATAATAACATAACCCACCAGTGACCATCAGAATAACAGAGACATCTGAGGTCGGTGTCCCTCACATAATAACATAACCCACCAGTGACCATCAGAATAATAGAGACACCTAAGGCCAGGGTCCTCACATAATAACAAAACCCACCAGTGACCATCAGAATAACAGAGATACCTGAGGCTGGAGTCCTCACATAATAACATAACCCACCAGTGAACATCAGCATAACAGAGATACCTGAGGCCCGGGTCCTCACATAATAACAACCCACCAGTGACCATTAGAATAACAGAGACACCTAAGGCCGGGTTTCTCACATAATACCAAAACCCACCAGTGACCATCAGAATAACAGAGACACCTGAGGCCAGAGTCCTCACATAAAAACATAACCCACCAGTATAACAGAGATACCTGAGGCCAGAGTCGCTCACATAATAACATAACCCACCAGAGACCATCACAATAACAGAGACATCTGAGGCCGGTGTCCCTCACATAATAACATAACCCACCAGTGACCATCAGAATAATAGAGACACCTAAGGCCAGGGTCCTCACATAATAACAAAACCCACCAGTGACCATCAGAATAACAGAGATACCTGAGGCTGGAGTCCTCACATAATAACATAACCCACCAGTGACCATCAGAATAACAGAGACATCTGAGGTCGGTGTCCCTCACATAATAACATAACCCACCAGTAACCATCAGAATAATAGAGACACCTAAGGCCAGGGTCCTCACATAATAACAAAACCCACCAGTGACCATCAGAATAACAGAGATACCTGAGGCTGGAGTCCTCACATAATAACATAACCCACCAGTGAACATCAGCATAACAGAGATACCTGAGGCCCGGGTCCTCACATAATAACAACCCACCAGTGACCATTAGAATAACAGAGACACCTAAGGCCGGGTTTCTCACATAATACCAAAACCCACCAGTGACCATCAGAATAACAGAGACACCTGAGGCCAGAGTCCTCACATAAAAACATAACCCACCAGTATAACAGAGATACCTGAGGCCAGAGTCGCTCACATAATAACATAACCCACCAGAGACCATCACAATAACAGAGACATCTGAGGCCGGTGTCCCTCACATAATAACATAACCCACCAGTGACCATCAGAATAATAGAGACACCTAAGGCCAGGGTCCTCACATAATAACAAAACCCACCAGTGACCATCAGAATAACAGAGATACCTGAGGCTGGAGTCCTCACATAATAACATAACCCACCAGTGACCATCAGAATAACAGAGACATCTGAGGTCGGTGTCCCTCACATAATAACATAACCCACCAGTGACCATCAGAATAATAGAGACACCTAAGGCCAGGGTCCTCACATAATAACAAAACCCACCAGTGACCATCAGAATAAAAGAGATACCTGAGGCTGGATTCCTCACATAATAACATAACCCACCAGTGAACATCAGCATAACAGAGATACCTGAGGCCCGGGTCCTCACATAATAACAACCCACCAGTGACCATTAGAATAACAGAGACACCTAAGGCAGGGTTTCTCACATAATACCAAAACCCACCAGTGACCATCAGAATAACAGAGACACCTGAGGCCAGAGTCCTCACATAAAAACTAGAGATGAGCGGGTTCGGTTCCTCTGAATCCGAACCCGCCCGAACTTCAGGTTTTTTACACGGGTCCGAGCAGGCTCGGATCTTCCCGCCTTGCTCGGCTAACCCGAGCGCGCCCGAACGTCATCATCACGCTGTCGGATTCTCGCGAGGCTCGGATTCTATCGCGAGACTCGGATTCTATATAAGGAGCCGCTGTCACAACTGAGGGCCTGAGCTGACGGGAGGCAGCCTCAGTTGTAGGGGCTGAGATGTACCGGAACCTGGGAGGTTGTATCAGACCCCTGGACATGTAAGTAACATGAATAATAATTGCCCGAAGGCGTGACCACGACAACTTGGATAAAAGTCAATGATGTTTATTATGACAACTCCGCAACACAGCAGCAGTAAAAGAAAACGTAAAAGTCAGCAAAGAATAAATACAGTTCCTGGGTACTACAGGATGGCAGGAGCCACAGGGCACTGGTAGTGTGAGATAGTTCTTATGATCTTCTAGATGGAAAGTCCTTACCAGGCCCGACTGTAGCAATGGAGATAACCCAGGATTGTGCCAGCTGGTGTTCCAGGAAAAGCTGGGTTGCTGAAGATAAAACAGCTGCTGTGGATACTGGCTGGAACCAGACGGTTGTTAGCACGGAGTGGATACTGGCTGGAACCAGTTAAATAATAAATGAACTTGGGAGCGATGAAATATGAACTGAAATGTAGAACTTGAGAGCGGAGAAATAATAATACCGGTGGAGAGTGGTAAAGTGTAGAAAGGACACCGGCCCTTTAAGGGAAGCTGTACTCTGCTGGAAGCTGAGCTGGAAGCAGGTAATGTTGTAGCTGGAAACAGATGAATCCACAATGGATTGGAGAGTCAGGCTACACCGCAGGTGGAATGCTGGTGCGGGTCTCTATGGTGGAAGTCTTGAGACAGGAGCTGGAACCTGGAAGACAATCACAGGAGAGAGACAAACAGGAACTAGGTTTGACAACCAAAGCACTGACGCCTTCCTTGCTCAGGCACAGTGTATTTATACCTGCAGCAAGGAAGGGATTGGCTAGGCAATTATGCAGATTATCAATACTGAGAACAGATTGGTGGAAATGATCAGCTGACAGAATCCAAGATGGCTGCGCCCATGCAGACACTTGGAGGGAAGTTTGGTTTGTAATCCATGTGGTAATGAAAACAGTAATGGCGGCGCCGGCCACCGGAGACAGGAGGCGCCAGGCTGACAGATGCACATCCAACCACGCGGACACAGCGGAGGCCGCGGCTGACGTAATCGCCACTCAGACACTCTGCATGCAGAAGAGCAGGGACGGCGGCGGAGGCCGCGGGAGACGCCATGCCAGGTGTAATATGGCGTTTACTGTGACAGCGTCCCAGAGTGACAGGAGAGGATACAGGAATGTACACATCAGGATAACAGATGGGATCCGGTCCTGGAGCGCTGAGCCAGCCTTAGGAGGCATCTGATGGGTAAGAAATGGCGTCCAGATACCCGGATCGTGACAGCACCCCCCCCTTTAGGAGTGGCCCCAGGACACTTCTTTGGCTTTTGAGGAAACTTGGAATGGAATCTCCGGACCAAGGCAGGAGCATGGACATCAGAAGCATTGGTCCATGAACGTTCCTCAGGACCATAACCCTTCCAGTCAATAAGATATTGTAGTTGACCGTAACGGTGACGTGAGTCCAGGATCTTGGCCACTTCATACTCAACGCCTCGTTGAGTTTGGACTTTCGGAGTTGGAGGAAGTGAGGAATGAAACCGATTCAAGATCAGCGGTTTCAACAGGGAAACATGGAATGTCCTGGGTATTTTTAAGAAGGGAGGCAACTGGAGTCTGTAAGCAACAGGATTGATGACTTGTTCAATCTTGAAAGGACCGATATAGCGAGGTGCAAACTTCATACTGGGAACTCTTAACCTCAAATTCTTCGTGGATAACCATACCCGATCACCCACCTTGAGAGCAGGAACTGCTCGACGCTTCTTATCCGCAAACTTATTGTACCTGAACGATGCCTTGAGCAGAGCTGATCGTACGCTCTTCCAGATATTGGCAAACTGATGCAAGGTGATATCCACTGCGGGAACAGAAGTTGCTGGAAGCGGTTGGAACTCAGGGACTTTAGGGTGGAATCCAAAGTTAGTGAAGAATGGTGTTGAAGCAGATGAAGAATGATACTGGTTGTTATGACAGAACTCGGCCCAGGGAAGTAATTGAACCCAGTCATCTTGAGAGGAGGACACATAGATGCGGAGGAAGGCCCCCAAGTCCTGATTCACCCTCTCGGTTTGACCATTGGTCTGAGGATGGTAAGCCGTGGAAAACTTTAGCTTGACTTGGAGGACTTGACATAAACTTCGCCAGAATTTGGCTGTGAATTGAACTCCTCGATCTGAGATAATTTCTTCAGGAAGACCGTGGAGTCGGAAGATCTCTTGTATGAATACTTGAGCCAACTTGGAAGCTGACGGAAGACCGGTGAGAGGAATGAAGTGTGCCATCTTGGTGAACCGGTCAACTACCACCCAGATGGTATTGAACTTGTTGCACATGGGTAAGTCTGTAATGAAATCCATCGACAAGTGGGTCCATGGTCGACGGGGAACGGATAGTGGAACCAGTTGCCCCGCAGGCGACTGGCGGGATACTTTATGTTGGGCACACTTTGGGCAAGATGCAATAAACTCCAAGACGTCCTTTTTCAGAGTTGGCCACCAATAGGACCTAGAGATAAACTCCAGGGTTTTTTGGATACCTGTATGTCCGGCAAAACGGGAAGCATGGGCCCAATGCATGAGCTTCTTCCTTAGCATCGGCTTCACAAAACTTTTCCCTGATGGGGGCGTAGAGTCCATCCCTACCGTGGAGAATGCCAACGGATTTATAATAGGATGCTTGTCTGAAGACTCTGACTCATTTTCTTGCTCCCATGAGCGGGAAAGGGCATCGGCCTTGCGATTCTGAGAGCCCGGACAGAACTGGAGTTTAAAGTCGAACCTGGAAAAGAAAAGTGCCCATCTGGCCTGACGAGGGTTGAGACATTGTGCGCCCTTCAGGTATAAAAGGTTCTTGTGGTCTGTAAGTATGGTGATTGAATGAGAAGCTCCCTCCAACAGATACCTCCACTCTTCTAGAGCGAGCTTGATGGCTAGCAACTCCTGGTCGCCAATGGCATAGTTGCGCTCAGCTGGGGAGAACTTCCGTGAGAAGAAACTGCAAGGGTGTAAATGGCCATCTTTAGCCCTCTGAGATAACACCGCTCCTACTCCAACGGAGGAGGCATCCACCTCTAAGATGAAAGGAGAGTCGATGTCAGGCTGTTTCAGAACAGGCGCAGAGATGAACCTTTGTTTTAAAAGATGAAATGCTTGCATGGCTTCTTCAGACCACTTGGAGGGGTTAGCACCCTTCTTAGTGAAAGCAGTAATAGGCGCCACAATGGTGGAAAAGTCTCGTATAAACTTTCGGTAATAGTTGGCGAACCCTAAGAACCTCTGGACCCCTTTGAGGGTTAAGGGTACCGGCCAATTTTGGATTGCTTGTAGTTTCTCAGGATCCATCTCTAGTCCGGAACCGGACACAATGTACCCTAGAAACGGAATGGACTTGACTTCAAAGACGCATTTTTCTAATTTGCAATAGAGATGATTGCCACGGAGACGGGACAGAACCTCTTTAACCCAAAAACGATGTTCCTCTAAATCGTTGGCAAAAATGAGGATATCGTCTAGATAGACCACGACATGACGGTATAGAATGTCTCTGAAGATCTCATTGACAAAATGCTGGAAGACAGCTGGAGCATTGCTCAATCCGAAGGGCATGACGAGGTACTCATAATGTCCGTCACGGGTGTTAAAGGCGGTCTTCCACTCGTCACCCTCACGGATCCGGATGAGATTGTATGCACCTCGCAAGTCCAGCTTTGTAAAGATGGTAGCTCCGCTAACTCTGTCAAAGAGCTCAGTAATCAGGGGTAAAGGATAACGGTTCTTGATGGTAATGTCGTTCAAACCTCTGTAGTCGATGCACGGCCGCAGACCACCATCTTTCTTTTTTACAAAAAAGAAGCCTGCGCCGGCTGGAGAAGAAGAAGGTCGAATGAACCCCTTTGCTAGGTTCTCTTTAATATATTCCTCCATAGAATGCGTCTCAGGCAGAGACAACGGATAAGTTCGGCCTCGAGGTGGAACCTTCCCTGGACCGAGATCAATCGGACAGTCCCATTCTCTATGAGGAGGAAGGATATCAGCAGAAGCTTTACTGAACACATCCGTGAAATCTTGATATGGAGGAGGTGGAACATCAGACGACCTGGGGGAGGAAGAACAGACAGGCAATACTTTAACCAAACATGTCTCAGCACAGGAGGAACCCCATGCCAGGATTTGCGTAGTCGTCCAATCAATTGTAGGATTGTGAAGACGGAGCCATGGAAGGCCCAGGACCACAGGATGTGTGGCTCTTGGAATCACTAAAAAAGAAATAAGTTCGGAATGAAGAACTCCCACTCTCAGACAAACTGGTAGAGTCCTTAAAGAAATAACTGCATCAAAAATTTTGCTGCCATCCACGGCAGTTAAAGAAATGGACGAAGGAAGTCTCTCGGTGGGTAGGGACCACCGTTTAACATAGGCTTCGGTAATAAAGTTCCCAGCTGCTCCGGAATCAAGGAGGGCAATGACGTTCCGATAACGTTGAGCAACTTGAAGCGAGACTGGGAGATTACAATCTTGAGGAGATGGAGAGGAGATCATTACTCCTAGCCGGCCCTCTCCTTGGCGAGCTAGGATTTGGAGTTTCCCGGACGTTTGGGACAGGCATTAATGGTGTGAGACGGAGCTGCACAATAGAGACAGAGAAACTCGGAGAGACGTCTTCGGCGCTCAGCAGGAGTTATACGGGAACGGCCAAGTTGCATGGGCTCATCTTTAGATGGTGACAGTTGACGAGGAGGAGGAGCAGAAGATTTTGGAGCAGATGATCTTCCACGCTCAGTTGCTCTCTCTCTGAAACGTAAATCAACTTTCGTGCAGAGTGAGATTAGCTCATCTAACTTAGAAGGTAAGTCTCTGGTAGCTAACTCATCTTTAATACGCTCAGATAAGCCATGCCAGAATGCAGCATACAGGGCCTCGTCGTTCCATGCCAGTTCGGATGCCAGGATCTGGAACTGTATCAGATATTGTCCTACAGTACGTGACCCCTGGCGTAAACGGAGAATCTCGGATGAAGCTGAGGTTACCCGGCCTGGCTCGTCGAAGATGCGCCTGAATGTTGACACGAAGGCAGTGTAGGAAGATAGCAGGGTGTCGGACCTCTCCCATAACGGTGATGCCCAATCAAGGGCTGAGCCACTGAGAAGAGAAATAATGTAGGCAATTTTTGTACGGTCACTGGGAAAATTGCCAGGTTGTAGCTCAAACTGAATCTCACACTGGTTGAGAAATCCCCTGCAGAATCTTGGAGATCCGTCAAATTTTGCTGGCGTTGGAAGATGAAGACGTGGAGCAGAAATGGGTAAGGTGGGTGGGGTAATAGCTGGAGTCACTGTGGTTGACGCACCAGACGCGCCTGATCCACGGAGAGTTGTCTGAATCCCATCCAGCCGAGTAGAGAGATCCTGGAGACAGCGGATGATGTGGCCCTGTGCAGCCTCCTGATGTTCTAGTCGGGCTGCCAGTTCTTGCATCGGCCTGGCCGCTTGATCCTGGTCTCCGGCTGGATTCATTAGGTCAGTGCTTACTGTCACAACTGAGGGCCTGAGCTGACGGGAGGCAGCCTCAGTTGTAGGGGCTGAGATGTACCGGAACCTGGGAGGTTGTATCAGACCCCTGGACATGTAAGTAACATGAATAATAATTGCCCGAAGGCGTGACCACGACAACTTGGATAAAAGTCAATGATGTTTATTATGACAACTCCGCAACACAGCAGCAGTAAAAGAAAACGTAAAAGTCAGCAAAGAATAAATACAGTTCCTGGGTACTACAGGATGGCAGGAGCCACAGGGCACTGGTAGTGTGAGATAGTTCTTATGATCTTCTAGATGGAAAGTCCTTACCAGGCCCGACTGTAGCAATGGAGATAACCCAGGATTGTGCCAGCTGGTGTTCCAGGAAAAGCTGGGTTGCTGAAGATAAAACAGCTGCTGTGGATACTGGCTGGAACCAGACTGTTGTTAGCACGGAGTGGATACTGGCTGGAACCAGTTAAATAATAAATGAACTTGGGAGCGATGAAATATGAACTGAAATGTAGAACTTGAGAGCGGAGAAATAATAATACCGGTGGAGAGTGGTAAAGTGTAGAAAGGACACCGGCCCTTTAAGGGAAGCTGTACTCTGCTGGAAGCTGAGCTGGAAGCAGGTAATGTTGTAGCTGGAAACAGATGAATCCACAATGGATTGGAGAGTCAGGCTACACCGCAGGTGGAATGCTGGTGCGGGTCTCTATGGTGGAAGTCTTGAGACAGGAGCTGGAACCTGGAAGACAATCACAGGAGAGAGACAAACAGGAACTAGGTTTGACAACCAAAGCACTGACGCCTTCCTTGCTCAGGCACAGTGTATTTATACCTGCAGAAAGGAAGGGATTGGCTAGGCAATTATGCAGATTATCAATACTGAGAACAGATTGGTGGAAATGATCAGCTGACAGAATCCAAGATGGCTGCGCCCATGCAGACACTTGGAGGGAAGTTTGGTTTGTAATCCATGTGGTAATGAAAACAGTAATGGCGGCGCCGGCCACCGGAGACAGGAGGCGCCAGGCTGACAGATGCACATCCAACCACGCGGACACAGCGGAGGCCGCGGCTGACGTAATCGCCACTCAGACACTCTGCATGCAGAAGAGCAGGGACGGCGGCGGAGGCCGCGGGAGACGCCATGCCAGGTGTAATATGGCGTTTACTGTGACAGCGTCCCAGAGTGACAGGAGAGGATACAGGAATGTACACATCAGGATAACAGATGAGATCCGGTCCTGGAGCGCTGAGCCAGCCTTAGGAGGCATCTGATGGGTAAGAAATGGCGTCCAGATACCCGGATCGTGACAGCCGCGCGTCGCCGCCATTTTCACACGTGCATTGAGAGTCATAGGGAGAGGACGTGGCTCGCGTCCTCTCCGTTTAGAGAAGAGAGAGACACAGTATTTTGGGGAGCATTATTAGGAGGAGTACTACTATACTGTATACTACTATACTACTTGCTGCTGAAGTGATATTTTATACTAGATTAGATAATAGATAGTGTGACTGTAAGTGTATTATCTGACTTGTGGGGGAGACACTGACAGTGGGGAGCAGTTAGAGTCTGAGAGCAGGACTCAGGAGTACATATAACGTACAGTGCACACTTTTGCTGCCAGAGTCAGTGCCACACTGCCATTGTTGTGACCACACTGACCACCAGTATAATAATATATTTTGTGATTGTCTGCTTAGGCCTCGGAGTACTAGTTGCAAGTTGCAACGTGACCTGAAGTGACCACCAGTTTAATAATCAATCACCACCAGTTTAATATATATATATATATATATATATATATATAAAATTGTATATAATATATATATATATATATAATATTGTATACCACCTATCCGTGGTTTTTTTTTTTTTCATTCTTCTTTATACATACTACTATAGTAGCTTACTGTAGCAGTCTGCGGTGCTGTGCTGACCTGACAGTGTCCAGCAGGTCCGTCATCAGTCATTACATAATAAATATATATAGTACCTGTCCGGCTGCAGTACTAGTGATATTATATTGATTTCATCTCATTATCAATAATTTATCATCCAGTCTAGACTCTATATTAGCAGCAGACACAGTACGTTAGTCCACGGCTGTAGCTACCTCTGTGTCGGCACTCGGCAGTCCATCCATAATTGTATACCACCTACCCGTGGTTTTTTTTTTTTCTTTCTTCTTTGTACATACTACTATAGAGTATAGTAGCTTACTGTAGCAGTCTGCGGTGCTGCTGAGCTGACAGTGTCCAGCAGGTCCGTCATCAGTCATCATTACCTAATAAATATATTATCTACCTGTCCGGCTGCAGTACTAGTGATATTATATATACATACATATATATATATTGATTTCATCTCATTATCAATCATCCAGTCTATATTAGCAGCAGACACAGTAAGTTAGTCCACGGCTGTAGCTACCTCTGTGTCGGCACTCGGCAGTCCATCCATAATTGTATACCACCTACCCGTGTTTTTTTTCTTTTCTTTCTTCTTTGTACATACTACTATAGTATAGTAGCTTACTGTAGCAGTCTGCGGTGCTGCTGAGCTGACAGTGTCCAGCAGGTCCGTCATCAGTCATCATTACCTAATAAATATATTATCTACCTGTCCGGCTGCAGTACTAGTGATATTATATATACATACATATATATATATATATTGATTTCATCTCATTATCAATCATCCAGTCTATATTATCAGCAGACACAGTACGTTAGTCCACGGCTGTAGCTACCTCTGTGTCGGCACTCGGCAGTCCATCCATAATTGTATACCACCTACCCGTGGTTTTTTTTTTTCTTTCTTCTTTGTACATACTACTATAGTATAGTAGCTTACTGTAGCAGTCTGCGGTGCTGCTGAGCTGACAGTGTCCAGCAGGTCCGTCATCAGTCATCATTACCTAATAAATATATTATCTACCTGTCCGGCTGCAGTACTAGTGATATTATATATACATACATATATATATATTGATTTCATCTCATTATCAATCATCCAGTCTATATTAGCAGCAGACACAGTACGTTAGTCCACGGCTGTAGCTACCTCTGTGTCGGCACTCGGCAGTCCATCCATAATTGTATACCACCTACCCGTGGTTTTTTTTTTTCTTTCTTCTTTGTACATACTACTAGTATAGTATAGTAGCTTACTGTAGCAGTCTGCGGTGCTGCTGAGCTGACAGTGTCCAGCAGGTCCGTCATCAGTCATCATTACCTAATAAATATATTATCTACCTGTCCGGCTGCAGTACTAGTGATATTATATATACATACATATATATATATATATTGATTTCATCTCATTATCAATCATCCAGTCTATATTAGCAGCAGACACAGTACGTTAGTCCACGGCTGTAGCTACCTCTGTGTCGGCACTCGGCAGTCCATCCATAATTGTATACCACCTACCCGTGGTTTTTTTTTTCTTTCTTCTTTGTACATACTACTATAGTATAGTAGCTTACTGTAGCAGTCTGCGGTGCTGCTGAGCTGACAGTGTCCAGCAGGTCCGTCATCAGTCATCATTACCTAATAAATATATTATCTACCTGTCCGGCTGCAGTACTAGTGATATTATATATACATACATATATATGTATTGATTTCATCTCATTATCATCCAGTCTATATTAGCAGCAGACACAGTACGGTAGTCCACGGCTGTAGCTACCTCTGTGTCGGCACTCGGCAGTCCATCCATAAGTATACTAGTATCCATCCATCTCCATTGTTTACCTGAGGTGCCTTTTAGTTGTGCCTATTAAAATATGGAGAACAAAAATGTTGAGGTTCCAAAATTAGGGAAAGATCAAGATCCACTTCCACCTCGTGCTGAAGCTGCTGCCACTAGTCATGGCCGAGACGATGAAATGCCAGCAACGTCGTCTGCCAAGGCCGATGCCCAATGTCATAGTACAGAGCATGTCAAATCCAAAACACCAAATATCAGTAAAAAAAGGACTCCAAAACCTAAAATAAAATTGTCGTCGGAGAAGCGTAAACTTGCCAATATGCCATTTACCACACGGAGTGGCAAGGAACGGCTGAGGCCCTGGCCTATGTTCATGGCTAGTGGTTCAGCTTCACATGAGGATGGAAGCACTCAGCCTCTCGCTAGAAAACTGAAAAGACTCAAGCTGGCAAAAGCACCGCAAAGAACTGTGCGTTCTTCGAAATCCCAAATCCACAAGGAGAGTCCAATTGTGTCGGTTGCGATGCCTGACCTTCCCAACACTGGACGTGAAGAGCATGCGCCTTCCACCATTTGCACGCCCCCTGCAAGTGCTGGAAGGAGCACCCGCAGTCCAGTTCCTGATAGTCAGATTGAAGATGTCAGTGTTGAAGTACACCAGGATGAGGAGGATATGGGTGTTGCTGGCGCTGGGGAGGAAATTGACCAGGAGGATTCTGATGGTGAGGTGGTTTGTTTAAGTCAGGCACCCGGGGAGACACCTGTTGTCCGTGGGAGGAATATGGCCGTTGACATGCCTGGTGAAAATACCAAAAAAATCAGCTCTTCAGTGTGGAGGTATTTCAACAGAAAAGCGGACAACAGGTGTCAAGCCGTGTGTTGCCTTTGTCAAGCTGTAATAAGTAGGGGTAAGGACGTTAACCACCTCGGAACATCCTCCCTTATACGTCACCTGCAGCGCATTCATAATAAGTCAGTGACAAGTTCAAAAACTTTGGGCGACAGCGGAAGCAGTCCACTGACCAGTAAATCCCTTCCTCTTGTAACCAAGCTCACGCAAACCACCCCACCAACTCCCTCAGTGTCAATTTCCTCCTTCCCCAGGAATGCCAATAGTCCTGCAGGCCATGTCACTGGCAATTCTGACGATTCCTCTCCTGCCTGGGATTCCTCCGATGCATCCTTGCGTGTAACGCCTACTGCTGCTGGCGCTGCTGTTGTTGCTGCTGGGAGTCGATGGTCATCCCAGAGGGGAAGTCGTAAGCCCACTTGTACTACTTCCAGTAAGCAATTGACTGTCCAACAGTCCTTTGCGAGGAAGATGAAATATCACAGCAGTCATCCTGCTGCAAAGCGGATAACTGAGGCCTTGACAACTATGTTGGTGTTAGACGTGCGTCCGGTATCCGCCGTTAGTTCACAGGGAACTAGACAATTTATTGAGGCAGTGTGCCCCCGTTACCAAATACCATCTAGGTTCCACTTCTCTAGGCAGGCGATACCGAGAATGTACACGGACGTCAGAAAAAGACTCACCAGTGTCCTAAAAAATGCAGTTGTACCCAATGTCCACTTAACCACGGACATGTGGACAAGTGGAGCAGGGCAGGGTCAGGACTATATGACTGTGACAGCCCACTGGGTAGATGTATGGACTCCCGCCGCAAGAACAGCAGCGGCGGCACCAGTAGCCGCATCTCGCAAACGCCAACTCTTTCCTAGGCAGGCTACGCTTTGTATCACCGCTTTCCAGAATACGCACACAGCTGAAAACCTCTTACGGCAACTGAGGAAGATCATCGCGGAATGGCTTACCCCAATTGGACTCTCCTGTGGATTTGTGGCATCGGACAACGCCAGCAATATTGTGTGTGCATTAAATATGGGCAAATTCCAGCACGTCCCATGTTTTGCACATACCTTGAATTTGGTGGTGCAGAATTTTTTAAAAAACGACAGGGGCGTGCAAGAGATGCTGTCGGTGGCCAGAAGAATTGCGGGACACTTTCGGCGTACAGGCACCACGTACAGAAGACTGGAGCACCACCAAAAACTACTGAACCTGCCCTGCCATCATCTGAAGCAAGAAGTGGTAACGAGGTGGAATTCAACCCTCTATATGCTTCAGAGGTTGGAGGAGCAGCAAAAGGCCATTCAAGCCTATACAATTGAGCACGATATAGGAGGTGGAATGCACCTGTCTCAAGCGCAGTGGAGAATGATTTCAACGTTGTGCAAGGTTCTGATGCCCTTTGAACTTGCCACACGTGAAGTCAGTTCAGACACTGCCAGCCTGAGTCAGGTCATTCCCCTCATCAGGCTTTTGCAGAAGAAGCTGGAGACATTGAAGGAGGAGCTAACACGGAGCGATTCCGCTAGGCATGTGGGACTTGTGGATGGAGCCCTTAATTCGCTTAACAAGGATTCACGGGTGGTCAATCTGTTGAAATCAGAGCACTACATTTTGGCCACCGTGCTCGATCCTAGATTTAAAGCCTACCTTGGATCTCTCTTTCCGGCAGGATGATGATGAGGTGGACATCTTGCCTCTGTAGAGCCAGTTTGTGCAAGGAGAGATTAATTGCTTCTTTTTTGGTGGGGGTCCAAACCAACCCGTCATTTCAGTCACAGTCGTGTGGCAGACCCTGTCACTGAAATGATGGGTTGGTTAAAGTGTGCATGTCCTGTTTATACAACATAAGGGTGGGTGGGAGGGCCCAAGGACAATTCCATCTTGCACCTCTTTTTTCTTTAATTTTTCTTTGCGTCATGTGCTGTTTGTGGAATGTTTTTTGGAAGGGCCATCCTGCGTGACACTGCAGTGCCACTCCTAGATGGGCCCGGTGTTTGTGTCGGCCACTAGGGTCGCTTATCTTACTCATACAGCTACCTCATTGCGCCTCTTTTTTTCTTTGCGTCATGTGCTGTTTGGGGAGGGTTTTTTGGAAGGGCCATCCTGCGTGACACTGCAGTGCCACTCCTAGATGGGCACGGTGTTTGTGTCGGCCACTAGGGTCGCTTATCTTACTCACACAGCTACCTCATTGCGCCTCTTTTTTTCTTTGCGTCATGTGCTGTTTGGGGAGGGTTTTTTGGAAGGGCCATCCTGCGTGACACTGCAGTGCCACTCCTAGATGGGCACGGTGTTTGTGTCGGCCACTAGGGTCGCTTATCTTACTCACACAGCTACCTCATTGCGCCTCTTTTTTTCTTTGCGTCATGTGCTGTTTGGGGAGTGTTTTTTGGAAGGGCCATCCTGCGTGACACTGCAGTGCCACTCCTAGATGGGCCCGGTGTTTGTGTCGGCCACTAGGGTCGCTTATCTTACTCACACAGCTACCTCATTGCGCCTCTTTTTTTCTTTGCGTCATGTGCTGTTTGGGGAGGGTTTTTTGGAAGGGCCATCCTGCGTGACACTGCAGTGCCACTCCTAGATGGGCCCGGTGTTTGTGTCGGCCACTAGGGTCGCTTATCTTACTCACACAGCTACCTCATTGCGCCTCTTTTTTTCTTTGCGTCATGTGCTGTTTGGGGAGGGTTTTTTGGAAGGGCCATCCTGCGTGACACTGCAGTGCCACTCCTAGATGGGCACGGTGTTTGTGTCGGCCACTAGGGTCGCTTAGCTTAGTCATCCAGCGACCTAGGTGCAAATTTTAGGACTAAAAATAATATTGTGAGGTGTGAGGTATTCAGAATAGACTGAAAATGAGTGGAAATTATGGTTTTTGAGGTTAATAATACTTTGGGATCAAAATGACCCCCAAATTCTATGATTTAAGCTGTTTTTTTAGTGTTTTTTTAAAAAAAACACCCGAATCCAAAACACACCCGAATCCGACAAAAAAAATTCGGTGAGGTTTTGCCAAAACGCGGTCGAACCCAAAACACGGCCGCGGAACCGAACCCAAAACCAAAACACAAAACCCAAAAAATTTCAAGTGCACATCTCTAATAAAAACATAACCCACCAGTATAACAGAGATACCTGAGGCCAGAGTCGCTCACATAATAACATAACCCACCAGTGACCATCACAATAACAGAGACACCAAAGGCCGGGGTCCTCACATAATAACATAACCCACCAGTGACCATCAGAATAACAGAGACATCTGAGGCTGGAGTCCTCACATAATAACATAACCCACCAGTGACCATCAGAATAACAGAGACACCTAAGGCCGGAGTCCTCACATAATAACATAACCCACCAGTGACCATCAGTGTAACAGAGACACCTGAGGCTGGAGTCCTCACAGAATAACATAACCCACCAATAACCATCAGTATAACAGAGACACCTGAGGCCGGGGTCCCTCACATAATAACATAACCCATCAGTGACCATAGTATAACAGACACCTGAGGCCGGGGTCCCTCACATAATAACATAACCTACCAGTAACCATCAGAATAACAGAGACATCTGAGGCCGGTGTCCCTCACATAATAACATAACCCACCAGTGACCATCAGTATAACAGAGACACCCGAAGCTGGGGTCCCTCACATAATAAAATAACCCACCAGTGACCATCAGTGTAACAGAGACACCTGAGGCCGGGGTCCTCACATAATAACATAACCCACCAGTGACCATCAGTATAACAGAGACACCTGAGGCCAAAGTCCTCACATAATAACATAACCCACCAGTGACCATCAGAATAACAGAGACACCTGAGGCCGGAATCCTCACATAATAACATAACCCACCAGTGGCCATCAGAATAACAAAGACACCTGAGGCCGGTGTCCTCACATAATAATATAACCCACCAGTGACCATCAGAATAACAGAGACACTTGAGGCCGGGGTCCTCACATAATAACATAACACACCAGTGACCATCAGAATAATAGAGACACCTGAGGCCGGAGTCCTCACATTATAACATAACCCACCAGTGACCATCAGAATAACAGAGACACCTGAGGCCGGAGTCCTCACATTATAACATAACCCACCAGTGACCATCAGAATAACAGAGACACCTGAGGCCGGGGTCCTCACATAATAACATAACCCACCAGTGACCATCAGAATTGCAGAGACACCTGAGGCCGGGGTCCTCACATAATAACTTAACCCACCAATGACCATCAGTGTAACAGAGACACCTGAGGCCAGGGTCCTCACATAATAACATAACCCACAAGTGACCATCAGTGTAACAGAGACACCTTAGGCCGGGGTCCTCACATAATAACATAACCCACCAGTGACCATCAAAATAACAGAGACACCTGAGGCCGGGGTCCCTCACATAATAACATAACCCACCAGTGACCATCAGTGTAACAGAGACACCTGAGGCCGGTGTCCCTCACATAATAACATAACCCACCAGTGACCATCAGTGTAACAGAGACACCTTAGGCCGGGGTCCTCACATAATAACATAACCCACCAGTGACCATCAGAATAACAGAGACACCTGAGACCGGGGTCCTCACATAATAACATAACCCACCAGTGACCATCAGTGTAACAGAGACACCTGAGGCCAGAGTCGCTCACATAATAACATAACCCACCAGTGACCATCAGTGTAACAGAGACACCTGAGGCCGGGGTCCTCACATAATAACATAACCCACCAGTGACCATCAGTGTAACAGAGACACCTGAGGCCGGGGTCCCTTACATAATAACATAACCCACCAGTGACCATCAGAATAACAGAGACACCTGAGGCCGGTGTCATCACATAATAACATAACCCACCAGTGACCATCAGTGTAACAGAGACACCTGTGGCCGGGGTCCTCTCATAATAACATAACCCACCAGTGACCATAGTATAACAGACACCTGAGGCCGGGGTCCCTCACATAATAACATAACCTACCAGTAACCATCAGAATAACAGAGACATCTGAGGCCGGTGTCCCTCACATAATAACATAACCCACCAGTGACCATCAGTATAACAGAGACACCCGAAGCTGGGGTCCCTCACATAATAAAATAACCCACCAGTGACCATCAGTGTAACAGAGACACCTGAGGCCGGGGTCCTCACATAATAACATAACCCACCAGTGACCATCAGTATAACAGAGACACCTGAGGCCAAAGTCCTCACATAATAACATAACCCACCAGTGACCATCAGAATAACAGAGACACCTGAGGCCGGAATCCTCACATAATAACATAACCCACCAGTGGCCATCAGAATAACAAAGACACCTGAGGCCGGTGTCCTCACATAATAACATAACCCACCAGTGACCATCAGAATAACAGAGACAACTGAGGCCGGTGTCCCTCACATAATAACATAACCCACCAGTGACCATCAGAATAACAGAGACACCTGAGCCCGGGGTCCTCACATAATAATATAACCCACCAGTGACCATCAGAATAACAGAGACACTTGAGGCCGGGGTCCTCACATAATAACATAACACACCAGTGACCATCAGAATAATAGAGACACCTGAGGCCGGAGTCCTCACATTATAACATAACCCACCAGTGACCATCAGAATAACAGAGACACCTGAGGCCGGAGTCCTCACATTATAACATAACCCACCAGTGACCATCAGAATAACAGAGACACCTGAGGCCGGGGTCCTCACATAATAACATAACCCACCAGTGACCATCAGAATTGCAGAGACACCTGAGGCCGGGGTCCTCACATAATAACATAACCCACCAGTGACCATCAGTGTAACAGAGACACCTGAGGCCAGGGTCCTCACATAATAACATAACCCACAAGTGACCATCAGTGTAACAGAGACACCTTAGGCCGGGGTCCTCACATAATAACATAACCCACCAGTGACCATCAAAATAACAGAGACACCTGAGGCCGGGGTCCCTCACATAATAACATAACCCACCAGTGACCATCAGTGTAACAGAGACACCTGAGGCCAGGGTCCTCACATAATAACATAACCCACCAGTGACCATCAGTGTAACAGAGACACCTTAGGCCGGGGTCCTCACATAATAACATAACCCACCAGTGACCATCAGAATAACAGAGACACCTGAGACCGGGGTCCTCACATAATAACATAACCCACCAGTGACCATCAGTGTAACAGAGACACCTGAGGCCAGAGTCGCTCACATAATAACATAACCCACCAGTGACCATCAGTGTAACAGAGACACCTGAGGCCGGGGTCCTCACATAATAACATAACCCACCAGTGACCATCAGTGTAACAGAGACACCTGAGGCCGGGGTCCCTTACATAATAACATAACCCACCAGTGACCATCAGAATAACAGAGACACCTGAGGCCGGTGTCATCACATAATAACATAACCCACCAGTGACCATCAGTGTAACAGAGACACCTGTGGCCGGGGTCCTCACATAATAACATAACCCACCAGTGACCATAGTATAACAGACACCTGAGGCCGGGGTCCCTCACATAATAACATAACCTACCAGTAACCATCAGAATAACAGAGACATCTGAGGCCGGTGTCCCTCACATAATAACATAACCCACCAGTGACCATCAGTATAACAGAGACACCCGAAGCTGGGGTCCCTCACATAATAAAATAACCCACCAGTGACCATCAGTGTAACAGAGACACATGAGGCCAAAGTCCTCACATAATAACATAACCCACCAGTGACCATCAGAATAACAGAGACACCTGAGGCCGGAATCCTCACATAATAACATAACCCACCAGTGGCCATCAGAATAACAGAGACACCTGAGGCCGGTGTCCTCACATAATAACATAACCCACCAGTGACCATCAGAATAACAGAGACATCTGAGGCCGGTGTCCCTCACATAATAACATAACCCACCAGTGACCATCAGAATAACAGAGACACCTGAGCCCGGGGTCCTCACATAATAATATAACCCACCAGTGACCATCAGAATAACAGAGACACTTGAGGCCGGGGTCCTCACATAATAACATAACACACCAGTGACCATCAGAATAATAGAGACACCTGAGGCCGGAGTCCTCACATTATAACATAACCCACCAGTGACCATCAGAATAACAGAGACACCTGAGGCCGGAGTCCTCACATTATAACATAACCCACCAGTGACCATCAGAATAACAGAGACACCTGAGGCCGGGGTCCTCACATAATAACATAACCCACCAGTGACCATCAGAATAGCAGAGACACCTGAGGCCGGGGTCCTCACATAATAACATAACCCACCAGTGACCATCAGAATAGCAGAGACACCTGAGGCCGGGGTCCCTCACATAATAACATAACCCACCAGTGACCATCAGTGTAACAGAGACACCTGAGGCCAGGGTCCTCACATAATAACATAACCCACAAGTGACCATCAGTGTAACAGAGACACCTTAGGCCGGGGTCCTCACATAATAACATAACCCACCAGTGACCATCAGAATAACAGAGACACCTGAGGCCGGGGTCCCTCACATAATAACATAACCCACCAGTGACCATCAGTGTAACAGAGACACCTGAGGCCAGGGTCCTCACATAATAACATAACCCACCAGTGACCATCAGTGTAACAGAGACACCTTAGGCCGGGGTCCTCACATAATAACATAACCCACCAGTGGCCATCAGAATAACAGAGACACCTGAGACCGGGGTCCTCACATAATAACATAACCCACCAGTGACCATCAGTGTAACAGAGACACCTGAGGCCAGAGTCGCTCACATAATAACATAACCCACCAGTGACCATCAGTGTAACAGAGACACCTGAGGCCGGGGTCCTCACATAATAACATAACCCACCAGTGACCATCAGTGTAACAGAGACACCTGAGGCCGGGGTCCCTTACATAATAACATAACCCACCAGTGACCATCAGAATAACAGAGACACCTGAGGCCGGTGTCATCACATAATAACATAACCCACCAGTGACCATCAGTGTAACAGAGACACCTGTGGCCGGGGTCCTCACATTATAACATAACCCACCAGTGACCATCAGTGTAACAGAGACACCTGAGGCCAGGGTCCTCACATAATAACATAACCCACAAGTGACCATCAGTATAACAGAGACACCTGAGGCCGGTGTCATCACATAATAACATAACCCACCATTGACTATCTGTGTAACAGAGATACCTGAGGCCGGGGTCCTCACATAATAACATAACCCACCAGTGACCATCAGTGTAACAGAGACACCTGAGGCCGGGGTCCTCACATAATAACATAACCCACCAGTGACCATCAGTGTAACAGAGACACCTGAGGCCGGGGTCCCTCACATAATAACATAACCCACCAGTGACCATCATAATAACAGAGACACCTGAGGCCGGTGTCCCTCACATAATAACATAACCCACCAGTGACCATCAGAATAACAGAGACACCTGAGGCCGGTGTCCTCACATAATAACATAACCCACCAGTGGCCATCAGTGTAACAGAGACTCCTGAGGCCGGGGTCCCTTACATAATAACATAACCCACCAGTGACCATCAGTGTAACAGAGACACCTGAGGCCGGGGTCCTCACATAATAACATAACTCACCAGTGACCATCAGAATAACAGAGACACCTGAGGCCGGGGTCCCTTACATAATAACATAACCCACCAGTGACCATAAGAATAACAGAGACACCTGAGGCCGGTGTCCCTCACATAATAACATAACCCACCAGTGACCATCAGTGTAACAGAGACACCTCAGGCCGGGGTCCCTCACATAATAACATAACCCACCAGTGACCATCAGTGTAACAGAGACACCTGAGGCCAGGGTCCTCACATAATAACATAACCCACCAGTGACCATCAGTGTAACAGAGACACCTGAGGCCGGGGTCCTCACATAATAACATAACCCACCAGTGACCATCAGTGTAACAGAGACACCTGAGGCCGGTGTCATCACAATAATAACATAACCCACCAGTGACCATCAGTGTAACAGAGACATCTCAGGCCGGAGTCCTCACATAATAACATAACCCACCAGTGACCATCAGAATAACAGAGACACCTGAGGCCGGTGTCATCACATAATAACATAACCCACCAGTGACCATCAGTGTAACAGAGACACCTGAGGCCGGGGTCCTCACATAATAACATAACCCACCAGTGACCATCAGTGTAACAGAGACACCTGAGGCCGGGGCTCTTACATAATAACATAACCCACCAGTGACCATCAGAATAACAGAGACACCTGAGGCCGGTGTCCTCACATAATAACATAACCCACTAGTGACCATCAGAATAACAGAGACACCTGAGGCCGGTGTCCCTCACATAATAACATAACCCACCAGTGACCATCAGTGTAACAGAGACACCTGAGGCCGGTGTCCTCACATAATAACATAACCCACCAGTGACCATCAGTGTAACAGAGACACCTGAAGCCGGTGTCCTCACATAATAACATAACCCACCAGTGACCATCAGTGTAACAGAGACACCTGAGGCCGGGGTCCTCACATAATAACATAACCCACCAGTGACCATCAGTGTAACAGAGACACCTGAGGCCGGGGTCCCTCACATAATAACATAACCCACCAGTGACCATCAGTGTAACAGAGACACCTGAGGCCGGGGTCCTCACATAATAACATAACCCACCAGTGACCATCAGTGTAACAGAGACACCTGAGGCCGGTGTCATCACAATAATAACATAACCCACCAGTGACCATCAGTGTAACAGAGACATCTCAGGCCGGAGTCCTCACATAATAACATAACCCACCAGTGACCATCAGAATAACAGAGACACCTGAGGCCGGTGTCATCACATAATAACATAACCCACCAGTGACCATCAGAATAACAGAGACACCTGAGGCCGGTGTCCTCACATAATAACATAACCCTCCAGTGACCATCAGAATAACAGAGACACCTGAGGCCGGGGCTCTTACATAATAACATAACCCATCAGTGACCATCAGAATAACAGAGACACCTGAGGCCGGTGTCCTCACATAATAACATAACCCACCAGTGACCATCAGAATAACAGAGACACCTGAGGCCGGGGCTCTTACATAATAACATAACCCACCAGTGACCATCAGAATAACAGAGACACCTGAGGCCGGTGTCCCTCACATAATAACATAACCCACCAGTGACCATCAGAATAACAGAGACACCTGAGGCCGGTGTCCTCACATAATAACATAACCCACCAGTGACCATCAGTGTAACAGAGACACCTGAGGCCAGAGTCCTCACATAATAACATAACCCACCAGTGACCATCAGTGTAACAGAGACACCTCAGGCCGGGGTCCACACATAATAACATAACCCACCAGTGACCATCAGTGTAACAGAGACACCTCAGGCCGGGGTCCTCACATAATAACAAGTTTTTTTAGATGCAATCAGGGCTATAATACTATCAACTAATTAAGGTCTTTCCCAAATCTCCAGTGATGTAATTAAATTGTAAACAGCAACTACCCGAGGGAGAACTTGAACAGTGACAGCGTATTTACAGCGTATCTTACCACACAGCACAGATGTAAGATGGCTGACAGGTCACAGAGCAGCATCACACTGAGCCACTGACTGGACTGTTATCAGTTAGCACTGCATTGCAAATTTAGATATACCAGTAGCATACCTCCCAACATTCACGGGAGGTAAATCGGGATAATATGCGTGGCGAAGCTGCGTGTACTGAAAATAGGGCGTGGCCTGCAAGAAAGGGGGCGTGTCTTTGTGGATGCCGCGATTGTGGACCACGCCTCCCATTTTAGTCACAGTGGGGGCATGGCTAGCACTCTGTGAGCAGTTGGCCATGTCCCCAGTCCCTCTGCCTCCCAGGAATAGACACTGGTGCGCATACGCCCGTCTATTCACTGCTCCTCTGCTCTGCACTAAACAGAGCAGCGAGGGACAGGAGCCTCCCAACCAGAGCCGGATTAAGGGGGGAGCCCAGGGGACACATTACCCTGGGCCCCCCAAATTGAAGGGCCCCCGTGCCTACCGTGAAGCACTGGCAGTTTTGCATGTTTTTTTTTATTTTTATGAAGTTCAGCAAACTGTTTCAGAGACGGAGACAGCCTTATCTCCGTCTCTGCACTCGGCGGGACCACCCACGAGCACTAACGAGCTGCCGAGAACGCTCCTCACAGAGAGCTCTGATCAGCAGAGCTCTCTGTACTGGGCAGTGGACACATGAGTCACAGTGGAAGGAGCTGCTGAGCATGTGCAGCAGCAGCAGCTCCTGTGCTTAAACTAACTCCGTCAAAATCTCCTTCTCCTCTCTTAAATTGGTTAGTGCTGTGTGTGTGTGTTTCTGTAGATATGCTGTTTATTTGTAGCAGGGCCGGCTCTAGGCACGTTCGACTAGAGCGGCCGCGCGGGGCGCCACCCTTAATGGGCGCCGCGCGCTGGCGCCGCCATAGTCTTACCTGGAGCCGGCCCTGTACACTGCTGGCAGCTCTCCCCACCGTCCCCGGCCTTTCAAAACTGTGCGCTGCGCGGCGCCGGCGTCTGACGTCAGACGCCGCGCAGCGCGCACCAAGCAGCCGGGAACAGTCGGTGGCCCTCAGGCTCAACAGCAGCACGTCCCCTCCCAGCGTCGCCGCAGGTATGTTGGGATCGTCGGGGCCGGGCACTGGCACTGTGTGTGGGGGCACTGGCACTATGTGGGGGCATTGGCACTGTGTGGGGGCATATCTGCACTGTGGGGGCACTGGCACTGTGTGGGGGCATATCTGCACTGTGGGGGCACTGGCACAGTGTGGGGGCATATCTGTCGCTGTGGGGTCATATCTGCACTGTGGGGGCATTTATGAATCTTGCACTGTGGGGGCATTGGCACTATGTGGGGGCATTGGCACTGTGTGGGGGCATATCTGCACTGTGGGGGCACTGGCACTGTGTGGGGGCATATCTGCACTGTGGGGGCACTGGCACTGTGTGGGGGCATATCTGCACTGTGGGGGCACTGGCACAGTGTGGGGGCATATCTGTCGCTGTGGGGTCATATCTGCACTGTGGGGGCATTTATGAATCTTGCACTGTGGGGGCATTTATGTATCTGGCACTGTGGGGGCATTTATCTGGCACTGTGGGGGGCATTCATTTATCTGGCAGTGCGGGGGGGGCATTTATCTGTGCACTGTGAGGGGGCATTAATGTATCTGGCACTGTGGGGGCATTTCTGGCACTGTGGGGGCATATCTGCGCTGTGGGGGCATGTATGTATCTGCACTGTGGGGGCATGTATGTATCTGGCACTGTGGGGGCATGTATGTATCTGGCACTGTGGGGGCATGTATGTATCTGGCACTGTGGGGGTATTTATGTATCTGGCACTGTGGGGGTATATCTGCACTGTGGGGGCACTTATTTATCTGGCACTGTGGGGGGCATTTATTTATCTGGCACTGTGGGGGCATATCTGGCACTGGGGCATATCTGGCACTGGGGCATATCTGGCACTGTGGGGGCATATCTGGCACTGTGGGGGCATATCTGGCACTGGGGGCATTAATGTATCTGACACTGTGGGGGGAAATAATGCATCTGGCACTGGGGGCATTTATGCATCTGGCAATGTGTGGGCATTTATGTATCTGGCACTGGGGGCATTTATGTATCTGGCCCTGTGGGGGCATATCTGGCACTGTGGGGGCAATTTTATATATGGCACTGTGGGGACAATTTTATATATGGCACTGTGGGGACATATCTGGCACTGTGTGGGCATTTTTATATCTGGCACTGTGTGGGCACTTATGTATCTGGCACTCTGTGGCCATTTATGTAGCTGGCACTGCTGGGGGGGGCATGTCGCGTGTAGCTGGCACTGCTGGGGGGCATGTCGCGTGTAGCTGGCACTGCTGGGGGGCATGTCGCGTGTAGCTGGCACTGCTGGGGGGCATGTCGCGTGTAGCTGGCACTGCTGGGGGGCATGTCGCGTGTAGCTGGCACTGCTGGGGGGGCATGTCGCGTGTAGCTGGCACTGCTGGGGGGCATGTCGCGTGTAGCTGGCACTGCTGGGGGGCATGTCGCGTGTAGCTGGCACTGCTGGGGGGCATGTCGCGTGTAGCTGGCACTGCTGGGGGGCATGTCGCGTGTAGCTGGCACTGCTGGGGGGCATGTCGCGTGTAGCTGGCACTGCTGGGGGGCATGTCGCGTGTAGCTGGCACTGCTGGGGGGCATGTCGCGTGTAGCTGGCACTGCTGGGGGGCATGTCGCGTGTAGCTGGCACTGCTGGGGGGCATGTCGCGTGTAGCTGGCACTGCTGGGGGGCATGTCGCGTGTAGCTGGCACTGCTGGGGTGCTTGTCGCGTGTAGCTGGCACTGCTGGGGGGCTTGTCGCGTGTAGCTGGCACTGCTGGGGGGCTTGTCGCGTGTAGCTGGCACTGCTGGGGGGCTTGTCGCGTGTAGCTGGCACTGCTGGGGGCCGTGTCATGTAGTGTTCCCGCTAGGCGTCTGTGGCTAGGCAATGTGTCTCAGTGCTGTGCCTGGCGCAAAGTGTATAGGAGGTTCTACCTGGTGCAGTGTGTATTAGCTGCACTACTGTGTGGTGTAATGCAAATTGCCACTATTATGTGGCCACGTACCTTCCCCACGAAGTAACTCCCCTTAATTTTTGCTGCGCGCCTTCGGCGCGCACTGTCCATTCTTTGACATATAGGTATGGGAA